>NC_084601.1:45254991-45266661 GCF_033807715.1 Cololabis saira
CCATTATTGGTGGAGTTATTACATTATTGGTGGAGTTATTACATTATTGGTGAAGTTATTCCATTATTGGTGGAGTTATTCCATTATTGGTGGAGTTATTACATTATTGGTGAAGTTATTCCATTATTGGTGGAGTTATTCCATTATTGGTGAAGTTATTCCATTATTGGTGAAGTTATTCCATTATTGGTGGAGTTATTCCATTATTGGTGAAGTTATTCCATTATTGGTGAAGTTATTCCATTATTGGTGGAGTTATTACATTATTGGTGGAGTTATTACATTATTGGTGGAGTTATTCCATTATTGGTGACGTTATTCCATTATTGGTGACGTTATTCCATTATTGGTGACGTTATTCCATTATTGGTGACGTTATTCCATTATTGGTGAAGTTATTACATTATTGGTGGAGTTATTCCATTATTGGTGGAGTTATTCCATTATTGGTGAAGTTATTCCATTATTGGTGAAGTTATTCCATTATTGGTGAAGTTATTCCATTATTGGTGACGTTATTCCATTATTGGTGACGTTATTCCATTATTGGTGACGTTATTCCATTATTGGTGAAGTTATTCCATTATTGGTGAAGTTATTCCATTATTGGTGAAGTTATTCCATTATTGGTGAAGTTATTCCATTATTGGTGAAGTTATTCCATTATTGGTGAAGTTATTCCATTATTGGTGAAGTTATTCCATTATTGGTGAAGTTATTCCATTATTGGTGAAGTTATTCCATTATTGGTGAAGTTATTCCATTATTGGTGAAGTTATTCCATTATTGGTGAAGTTATTCCATTATTGGTGAAGTTATTCCATTATTGGTGAAGTTATTCCATTATTGGTGAAGTTATTCCATTATTGGTGAAGTTATTCCATTATTGGTGAAGTTATTCCATTATTGGTGAAGTTATTCCATTATTGGTGAAGTTATTCCATTATTGGTGAAGTTATTCCAATATTGGTGAAGTTATTCCAGTATTGGTGGAGTTATTCCATTATTGGTGAAGTTATTCCATTATTGGTGAAGTTATTCCATTATTGGTGAAGTTATTCCATTATTGGTGAAGTTATTCCATTATTGGTGAAGTTATTCCATTATTGGTGAAGTTATTCCATTATTGGTGAAGTTATTCCATTATTGGTGAAGTTATTCCATTATTGGTGAAGTTATTCCATTATTGGTGAAGTTATTCCATTATTGGTGAAGTTATTCCATTATTGGTGGAGTTATTCCATTATTGGTGGAGTTATTCCATTATTGGTGGAGTTATTACATTATTGGTGGAGTTATTACATTATTGGTGAAGTTATTCCATTATTGGTGGAGTTATTCCATTATTGGTGGAGTTATTACATTATTGGTGAAGTTATTCCATTATTGGTGGAGTTATTCCATTATTGGTGGAGTTATTCCATTATTGGTGGAGTTATTCCATTATTGGTGGAGTTATTCCATTATTGGTGGAGTTATTCCATTATTGGTGGAGTTATTCCATTATTGGTGACGTTATTCCATTATTGGTGACGTTATTCCATTATTGGTGGAGTTATTCCATTATTGGTGAAGTTATTCCATTATTGGTGGAGTTATTCCATTATTGGTGAAGTTATTCCATTATTGGTGACGTTATTCCATTATTGGTGACGTTATTCCATTATTGGTGACGTTATTCCATTATTGGTGGAGTTATTACATTATTGGTGGAGTTATTCCATTATTGGTGGAGTTATTCCATTATTGGTGACGTTATTCCATTATTGGTGACGTTATTCCATTATTGGTGACGTTATTCCATTATTGGTGACGTTATTCCATTATTGGTGACGTTATTCCATTATTGGTGACGTTATTCCATTATTGGTGACGTTATTCCATTATTGGTGACGTTATTCCATTATTGGTGACGTTATTCCATTATTGGTGACGTTATTCCATTATTGGTGACGTTATTCCATTATTGGTGACGTTATTCCATTATTGGTGGAGTTATTACATTATTGGTGGAGTTATTCCATTATTGGTGGAGTTATTCCATTATTGGTGACGTTATTCCATTATTGGTGACGTTATTCCATTATTGGTGACGTTATTCCATTATTGGTGACGTTATTCCATTATTGGTGACGTTATTCCATTATTGGTGACGTTATTCCATTATTGGTGACGTTATTCCATTATTGGTGGAGTTATTCCATTATTGGTGGAGTTATTCCATTATTGGTGGAGTTATTCCATTATTGGTGACGTTATTCCATTATTGGTGACGTTATTCCATTATTGGTGACGTTATTCCATTATTGGTGACGTTATTCCATTATTGGTGACGTTATTCCATTATTGGTGACGTTATTCCATTATTGGTGGAGTTATTCCATTATTGGTGGAGTTATTCCATTATTGGTGACGTTATTCCATTATTGGTGACGTTATTCCATTATTGGTGACGTTATTCCATTATTGGTGACGTTATTCCATTATTGGTGACGTTATTCCATTATTGGTGACGTTATTCCATTATTGGTGACGTTATTCCATTATTGGTGGAGTTATTCCATTATTGGTGGAGTTATTCCATTATTGGTGACGTTATTCCATTATTGGTGACGTTATTCCATTATTGGTGGAGTTATTACATTATTGGTGGAGTTATGGAAACTATATAGAAAAAGGATACAAACAATTCATAAAACTAGTTTCCACAGCGCATATAAAAAACTCATGATTGAAACAGTTCTTAATTTAATAATACAATGTTAAAAACATACACAACTATATCGAATTGTCAAAAGAAAACCAAAACCAACATGGTACCTCGCTGCCTCTCCAAGGAAAGCGAAACAAACAAACTGTTTTCCTCTCGCACAAACAGAGCAGACCCTGAAAAGGTGTCTGACCTTTTCAATCATGTGGGCGGATTTCAGGTCAATTTACATACAAATCTTATTAAATACAACATTTACACAAAATAAATTACAATTTTAAGACACATCCAAAGAATAATCAACTGAAATCATACTCATAATAAATCCAATGTTTATCATGAAGAAAAATGTATTAACTAAACAAATTGACTCAATATGGTCCTTTACATTGGGTTTTATTACATTTTCGCTTGAGTTAAGTGAAAATTTTATTACACTTTCAGGCGTTATTACATTTTCAGGAAATTATTGCATTATAGGGAATTATTACATTATAGGGAATTATTACATTATAGGGAATTATTACATTATAGGGAATTATTACATTATAGGAAATTATTACATTATAGGGAATTATTACATTATAGGAGATTATTACATTATAGGAAATTCTTACATTATAGGAAATTATTGCATTATAGGGAATTATTACATTATAGGAAATTCTTACATTATAGGAAATTCTTACATTATAGGAAATTCTTACATTATAGGAAATTATTGCATTATAGGGAATTATTACATTATAGGAAATTATTACATTATAGGAAATTCTTACATTATAGGAAATTATTACATTATAGGAAATTATTGCATTATAGGGAATTATTACATTATAGGAAATTATTACATTATAGGAAATTCTTACATTATAGGAAATTCTTACATTATAGGAAATTATTACATTATACGGTGAAATTATTACATTATAGGAAATGATTACATTATACGGTGAAATTATTACATTATAGGAAATTATTACATTATAGGAAATTCTTACATTATAGGAAATTATTACATTATAGGAAATTCTTACATTATAGGAAATTATTACATTATACGGTGAAATTATTACATTATAGGGATCTACAGTCCTGGTCCTGGTCCTGGTCCAGGTCCTGGTCCCGGTCCCGGTCCCCTAGTTTAACTGTATCTTGTTTCTCTACCAGCTAAGGAGAGTTTTGGCGGGATGCGTCTGCTGCAGGTCCAGGTCCAGGTCCTGGTCCTGGTCCTGGTCCTGGTCCCCTAGTTTAACTGTATCTTGTGTCTCTACCAGCTAAGGAGAGTTTTGGCGGGATGCGTCTGCTGCAGGTCCTGGTCCAGGTCCAGGTCCAGGTCCTAACCTGTATCTTGTTTCTCTACCAGCTAAGGAGAGTTTTGGCGGGATGCGTCTGCTGCAGGTCCAGGTCCAGGTCCTGGTCCTGGTCCAGGTCCTAACCTGTACCTGTATCTTGTCTCTCTACCAGCTAGTTTAACGGTGTTTTTATCTCTACCAGCTAAGGAGAGTTTTGGCGGGATGCGTCTGCTCCGCCGCGCCGACTTCAACGCGGCCGCTAACATCAACGCCCTGTGGAGGATGCCCTGCCGGGGAGCCCTGGAGCAAGGCAGCAAGAAGAGCCTGACCTGGGACAACAAGCACATCACCTGGTTCGGTAGGTCACCATGACAACCAGCACATCACCTGGTCACCATGACAACCAGCACATCACCTGGTCACCATGACAACCAGCACATCACCTGGTTACCATGACAACCAGCACATCACCTGGTTCGGTAGGTCACCATGACAACCAGCACTTTACCTGGTCACCATGACAACCAGCACATCACCTGGTTCGGTAGGTCACCATGGCAACCAGCACATCACCTGGTCACCATTACAACCAGCACATCACCTGGTTACCATGACAACCAGCACATCACCTGGTTACCATGGTAACCAGCACATCACCTGGTTCGGCTGAGGCCGTCGCCATGGGAACGTCCTCCTGAGTCTCAGGCTGGATTCACTCTGAAAACCATAGCAACCTGTGTTTCCATAGCAACGCTGGACGGCGGCGTGGGCCTGATACTAGAGCTGCAACTAACCACTATTTTAATAGTCGACTAGTCACCGACTACTGAAACCATTAGTCGACTAATCGGATAATTAGTCATTTTTTTAAATTTAGTATGCGGTTGCATTAATTATGATAATAAACACCAGAAAGATGCACTAGAGCCTCATCCTGCTATAGCGGGACTGTTTTCTTCATCCTGCGATAGCAGGACTGTTTTATTCATCCTGCTATAGCGGGACTGTTTTCTTCATCCTGCGATAGCAGGACTGTTTTATTCATCCTGCTATAGCGGGACTGTTTTCTTCATCCTGCTATAGCGGGACTGTTTTCTTCATCCTGCTATAGCGGGACTGTTTTCTTCATCCTGCTATAGCGGGACTGTTTTATTCATCCTGCTATAGCAGGACTGTTTTCTACATCCTGCTATAGCAGGACTGTTTTCTTCATCCTGCTATAGCGGGACTGTTTTCTTCATCCTGCTATAGCGGGACTGTTTTATTCATCCTGCTATAGCAGGACTGTTTTCTTCATCCTGCTATAGCGGGACTGTTTTCTACATCCTGCTGTAGCGGGACTGTTTTCTTCATCCTGCTATAGCGGGACTGTTTTCTTCATCCTGCTATAGCGGGACTGTTTTCTTCATCCTGCTATAGCGGGACTGTTTTATTCATCCTGCTATAGCGGGACTGTTTTCTTCATCCTGCTATAGCGGGACTGTTTTCTTCATCCTGCTATAGCAGGACTGTTTTATTCATCCTGCTATAGCGGGACTGTTTTCTACATCCTGCGATAGCAGGACTGTTTTATTCATCCTGCTATAGCGGGACTGTTTTCTTCATCCTGCTATAGCGGGACTGTTTTCTTCATCCTGCTACAGCGGGACTGTTTTCTTCATCCTGCTATAGCAGGACTGTTTTCTACATCCTGCTATAGCAGGACTGTTTTCTACATCCTGCTATAGCAGGACTGTTTTCTTCATCCTGCTATAGTGGGACTGTTTTCTACATCCTGCTATAGCAGGACTGTTTTCTACATCCTGCTATAGCAGGACTGTTTTCTACATCCTGCTATAGCGGGACTGTTTTCTACATCCTGCTATAGCAGGACTGTTTTCTACATCCTGCTATAGCAGGACTGTTTTATTCATCCTGCTATAGCAGGACTGTTTTCTTCATCCTGCTATAGTGGGACTGTTTTATTCATCCTGCTATAGCGGGACTGTTTTCTTCATCCTGCTATAGTGGGACTGTTTTCTTCATCCTGCTATAGCGGGACTGTTTTCTTCATCCTGCTATAGCGGGACTGTTTTCTTCATCCTGCGATAGCAGGACTGTTTTATTCATCCTGATATAGCGGGACTGTTTTCTACATCCTGCTATAGCGGGACTGTTTTCTTCATCCTGCTATAGCGGGACTGTTTTCTTCATCCTGCGATAGCAGGACTGTTTTATTCATCCTGATATAGCGGGACTGTTTTCTACATCCTGCTATAGCGGGACTGTTTTCTTCATCCTGCTATAGCGGGACTGTTTTCTTCATCCTGCTATAGCGGGACTGTTTTCTTCATCCTGCTATAGCGGGACTGTTTTCTTCATCCTGCTATAGCGGGACTGTTTTCTTCATCCTGCTATAGCGGGACTGTTTTCTTCATCCTGCTATAGCGGGACTGTTTTCTTCATCCTGCTATAGCGGGACTGTTTTCTTCATCCTGCTATAGCGGGACTGTTTTCTTCATCCTGCTATAGCGGGACTGTTTTCTTCATCCTGCGATAGCAGGACTGTTTTATTCATCCTGATATAGCGGGACTGTTTTCTACATCCTGCTATAGCGGGACTGTTTTCTTCATCCTGCTATAGCGGGACTGTTTTCTTCATCCTGCTATAGCGGGACTGTTTTCTACATCCTGCTATAGCGGGACTGTTTTCTTCATCCTGCGATAGCAGGACTGTTTTATTCATCCTGCTATAGCGGGACTGTTTTCTTCATCCTGCTATAGCGGGACTGTTTTCTTCATCCTGCTATAGCGGGACTGTTTTCTTCATCCTGCTATAGCGGGACTGTTTTATTCATCCTGCTATAGCGGGACTGTTTTCTTCATCCTGCTATAGCGGGACTGTTTTATTCATCCTGCTATAGCAGGACTGTTTTCTTCATCCTGCTATAGCGGGACTGTTTTCTACATCCTGCTGTAGCGGGACTGTTTTCTTCATCCTGCTATAGCGGGACTGTTTTCTTCATCCTGCTATAGCGGGACTGTTTTCTTCATCCTGCTATAGCGGGACTGTTTTATTCATCCTGCTATAGCGGGACTGTTTTCTTCATCCTGCTATAGCGGGACTGTTTTATTCATCCTGCTATAGCGGGACTGTTTTCTACATCCTGCGATAGCAGGACTGTTTTCTACATCCTGCTATAGCGGGACTGTTTTCTTCATCCTGCTATAGCGGGACTGTTTTCTTCATCCTGCTACAGCGGGACTGTTTTCTTCATCCTGCTATAGCAGGACTGTTTTCTACATCCTGCTATAGCAGGACTGTTTTCTACATCCTGCTATAGCAGGACTGTTTTCTTCATCCTGCTATAGTGGGACTGTTTTCTACATCCTGCTATAGCAGGACTGTTTTCTACATCCTGCTATAGCAGGACTGTTTTCTACATCCTGCTATAGCGGGACTGTTTTCTACATCCTGCTATAGCAGGACTGTTTTCTACATCCTGCTATAGCAGGACTGTTTTATTCATCCTGCTATAGCAGGACTGTTTTCTTCATCCTGCTATAGTGGGACTGTTTTATTCATCCTGCTATAGCGGGACTGTTTTCTTCATCCTGCTATAGTGGGACTGTTTTCTTCATCCTGCTATAGCGGGACTGTTTTCTTCATCCTGCTATAGCGGGACTGTTTTCTTCATCCTGCTATAGCGGGACTGTTTTCTTCATCCTGCTATAGCGGGACTGTTTTCTTCATCCTGCGATAGCAGGACTGTTTTATTCATCCTGCTATAGCGGGACTGTTTTCTTCATCCTGCGATAGCAGGACTGTTTTATTCATCCTGCTATAGCGGGACTGTTTTCTACATCCTGCTATAGCGGGACTGTTTTCTTCATCCTGCTATAGCGGGACTGTTTTCTTCATCCTGCTATAGCGGGACTGTTTTCTTCATCCTGCTATAGCGGGACTGTTTTCTTCATCCTGCTATAGCGGGACTGTTTTCTTCATCCTGCTATAGCGGGACTGTTTTCTTCATCCTGTTATAGCGGGACTGTTTTCTTCATCCTGCTATAGCAGGACTGTTTTCTTCATCCTGCTATAGCAGGACTGTTTTCTTCATCCTGCTATAGCGGGACTGTTTTCTTCATCCTGCTATAGCAGGACTGTTTTCTTCATCCTGCTATAGCAGGACTGTTTTCTTCATCCTGCTATAGCGGGACTGTTTTCTTCATCCTGCTATAGCGGGACTGTTTTCTTCATCCTGCTATAGCGGGACTGTTTTCTTCATCCTGCTATAGCAGGACTGTTTTCTACATCCTGCGATAGCGGGACTGTTTTCTTCATCCTGCTATAGCAGGACTGTTTTCTACATCCTGCGATAGCGGGACTGTTTTCTTCATCCTGCTGTAGCGGGACTGTTTTCTTCATCCTGCTCCCGCTGCATTTCTGACCATTACCTCCAACGTGTGTTCCACTCCCGCCCCTCCCGTAAAACTCATGAATTCATGCTGCACGCTGCACAATAATAGAGATGCTTTGATTTAGTGTCTTCTCCCGTCCCGCAAGAGAAAAGTCCAGACAAATCTGTCTGATCTAATGTTAATTAGAACATGACCATTGTGAAGTTTGATGGATGATTGACAGGTCACCTGACTGAGAGTTAGACGCTAATCCATCATTGTCATGTTCGCACAAGCCTTTTTTTGCTTTTCGCGCTGCATCAATAATGATTGAGGTTATATAAACGAGTAGGCTGTGAGTGGCTCAAATAACACTGATAAATAACATAAAACAAAGTTAAGAATGAAACTAATTAATTTAACAAATGAATCTCTTGGCCGTTACATTGATGGAGGGAGAGAATGTTTCTGACCGACTGCTGGTTCCAATCCCTCGTCTCTCTTCAAGATGCTCCACAGACTCTAAACGCAGTTTCTCCAGATATCTGACATAATTTAATTTAAAATACTTTTGTCAGGCATAACGTTAAAACTCTTTTAAAGCCAAAATACACTTAATATCTTACCAAGGCGAGTCCGTTTCCTTCAACACTCCGACGTGCATTTTCAAATACGTTACCGACGTGCCCCCGTGAAAAGCAACGTCGGCTTTGCAAACCCTGCAAGTATCTTTTTATTCGGGGTATCCAGGCTAAAATGATCCCAAAGTTTTTTAAGTTTTATTCCCTGCAGCTGCAGAGACGCTATCGTGCTGCGCGACTCTCGGCAGAGATCTATTGAAGAGAGACGCCTCACTCCGTTGGAAAAACACGTCTGGAGACAATAGTCCACGATGGAATTCATGGTCGACGATTTTGATTATCGAGTTTTGTCGACAACGTGGAGGAATCGTTGCAGCCCTACCTGATACCTGTGTTTTTCTGTTTCCATAGCAACCCTGGCCTGATACCTGTGTTTCTCTGTTTCCATAGCAACCCTGGCCTGATACCTGTGTTTCTCTGTTTCCATAGCAACACGGGCCTGATACCTGTGTTTCTCTGTTTCCATAGCAACACGGGCCTGATACCTGTGTTTCTCTGTTTCCATAGCAACCCTGGTCTGATACCTGTGTTTGTGTTTCCATAGCAACCCTGGTCTGATACCTGTGTTTCTCTGTTTCCATAGCAACCCTGGCCTGATACCTGTGTTTCTCTGTTTCCATAGCAACCCTGGCCTGATACCTGTGTTTGTGTTTCCATAGCAACGCTGGACGGCGGCGTGGGCCTCCTCCTGCCGATGCCGGAGAAAACGTACCGGCGGCTGCTGATGCTGCAGAACGCTCTGACCACCATGTTACCTCACCACGCCGGGCTCAACCCCAAGGCCTTCAGGTGGGTGACCCCTGACCCCTGCCCGACCTCTACCCGACCCCTGACCTCTACCTGACCTCTACCTGACCTCTACCTGACCCCCCCAGGCCTAGGGATGGGAATTGAGAACCGGTTCCCAGTGTTTCAGTTCCTTGGAATCGTTTGCCTTTTTTGCAAACGATTCCCTTATGGATTCCAGTGGAAACAAATGACGTCACGTCATTCGTTCCCAGCAGGAAAACACGGCGTCAAAAACGCCCCAAAGTTTGGTTACGTTTTACCAGAAAGGACGACAACAGGGCGACTTGCAATGTGGACTTTTCCACAAAGGGAGGAAACTGTTAGGGCTCGGCCGTGATGGGAGGGAAACCCGGCCGTGTTGGGAGCGCGGTGTCGGCCGGCGTGATCCTGTTTTTAGTTAATTTCTACAGAAGAATATTTATTTTATTATAATTTTATATTAAATACATATTTTGTATTACTAATAATTTGGGGGGAGCAGCCCAAGGCTGGTCCTGAGACCTCACCTGTGTTTTTTTGTTTAAAGATACAAAGTGTTTGTTATCCCTGACCTCTGACCTCTCTCTCTCCCCAGGATGATGCAGAGCGACCTCTAACTGACCTCTGACCTCTCTCTCTCCCCAGGATGATGCAGAGCGACCTCTAACTGACCTCTGACCTCTCTCTCTCCCCAGGATGATGCAGAGCGACCTCTAACTGACCTCTGACCCCTCTCTCTCCCCAGGATGATGCAGAGCGACCTCTGACCTCTCTCTCCCCAGGATGATGCAGAGCGACCTCTGACCTCTGACCTCTCTCTCCCCAGGATGATGCAGAGCGACCTCTGACCTCTCTCTCTCCCCAGGATGATGCAGAGCGACCTCTAACTGACCTCTGACCTCTGACCCCTCTCTCTCTCCCCAGGATGATGCAGAGCGACCTCTAACTGACCTCTGACCTCTCTCTCTCCCCAGGATGATGCAGAGCGACCGGCGCAGCCTCCAGAACGCGGTGAGGAACATCCTGGACGGAGAGCTGCTCAACAAGTACCTGTACCTGAGCATGATGGAGCGCAGCGAGCTGGCCAAGAAGATCGGAACCACGCAGGACATCGTGAGTCTGGACCTGACCTCTGACCTCCGACCTCTGACCCCCAGAACCCCCGACCTCTGACCCCCAGAACCCCCGACCTCTGACCCCCAGAACCCCCGACCTCTGACCCCCAGAACCCCCGACCTCTGACCCCCAGAACCCCCGACCTCTGACCCCCCGACCCCCGACCTCTGACCCCCCAGAACCCCCGACCTCCCCCACCCCAGGGTGCAGCTCCGCTGGGCCTTGACCAGTGTTGGGACTAACGCGCTATTTAGTAACGCGTTACTGTAACGCGTTACAGTAACGCGTTACTAGTCGAAATGTATTTCAAATGTATTTCAACTTTATTCTCGACATTTCTACTTTTTTCTCTTTATTGTACTAGTTACCACTATTTAAACTAGTAGTATTTTTCAGTAACTAACACGACACTGGCCTTGAATCTTCTTCTCTTTCTTCTCCTCCAGATCCTGGACGACCTGCTGGAGGTCGACAGAGTCACGGCTCATTTCTGAGCACAGTTCTGGTCCCGACCCGGAGGACCTGGACCTGGTTCTGGATCTGGTCCCGACCCGGAGGACCTGGATCTGGTCCCGACCCGGAGGACCTGGATCTGGTCCCGACCCGGAGGACCCGGATGTGGATCTGGTCCCGACCCGGAGGACCAGGGAGACCCGGGAGACCCCAGACCGGACCGTAGAAACCCGTTTCCTCGCTAGGAGGAAGGAATGTTTTCTTATTGATTTTGTAATAAAACTTCAAACACTCAGTTCTGGTTCTGATT
>NC_084601.1:45267161-45279161 GCF_033807715.1 Cololabis saira
AGAGAGCAGATAAAGGAGTGTTAGCAGATATCCCTCCATCAGCTGTAGAGGAATAAGAAAGAAGAGAGCAGATAAAGGAGTGTTTCCAGAGATCCCTCCATCAGCTGTAGAGGGAGAAGAAAGAAGAGAGCAGATAAAGAAGTGTTTGCAGAGATCCCTCCATAAGCTGTAGAGGAAGAATAAAGAAGAGAACAGATAAAGGAGGATTTGCAGAGACCCCTCCATCAGCTGTAGAGGAAGAAGAAAGAAGAGAGGAGATAAATAAGTGTTTGCAGAGATCCCTCCATCAGCTGTAGAAGAAAGAAGAGAGCAGATAAAGGAGTGTTTGCAGAGACCCCTCAATCAGCTGTAGAAGATAGAAGAGAGCAGATAAAGGAGTGTTTGCAGAGATCCCTCAATCAGAGGGAAGAAGAAAGAAGAGAGCAGATAAAGGAGTGTTTGCAGAGATCCCTCCATCAGCTGTAGAAGAAAGAAGAGAGCAGATAAAGGAGTGCTTGCAGAGATACCTCCATCAGCTGTAGAAGGAAGAAGAAATCAGATAAAGGAGTGTTTGCAGAGATCCCTCCATCAGCTGTAGAGGAAGAAGAAAGACAAGAGAAGATAAAGAAGTGTTTGCAGAGATCCCTCCATCAGCTGTAGAGGAAAGAAGAAAGAAGAGAGCAGATAAAGGAGTGTTTGCAGAGATCCCTCCATCAGAGGGAAGAAGAAAGAAGAGAGCAGATAAAGGAGTGTTTTCAGAGATCCTTCCATCAGCTGTGGATGAAGAGAAAGACGAGAACAGATAAAGGAGTGTTTGCAAAGATCCCTACATCAGCTGTAGAAGAAAGAAGAGAGCAGATAAAGGAGTGTTTGCAGAGATCCCTCCATCAGCTGTAGAGGGAAGAAGAAAGAAGAGAACAGATAAAGGAGTGTTAGCATAGATCCCTCCATCAGCTGTAAGGGAAGAAGAAAGAAGAGAACAGATAAAGGAGTGTTTGCAGAGATCCCTCCATCAGCTGTAGAAGAAATAAGAGAGCAGATAAAGGAGTGTTTGCAGAGATCCCTCCATCAGCTGTAGAGGAGGAAGAAAGAAGAGAGCAGAAAAAGGAGTGTTTTCAGAGATCCCTCCATCAGAGGGAAGAAGAAAGAAGAGAGCAGATAAAGGAGTGTTTGCAGAGATCCCTCCATCAGAGGGAAGAAGAAAGAAGAGAGCAGATAAAGGAGTGTTTGCAGAGATCCCTCCATCAGCTGTAGAAGAAAGAAGAGAGTAGATAAAGGAGTGTTTGCAGAGATACCTCCATCAGCTGTAGAGGGAAGAAGAAATCAGATAAAGGACTGTTTCCAGAGATCCCTCCATCAGCTGTAGAGGGAAGAAGAAAGAAGAGAGCAGATAAAGGAGTGTTAGCAGAGATCCCTCCATCAACTGTAGAGGAAGAAGAAAGAAGAGAACAGATAAAGGAGTATTTGCAGAGATCCCTCCATCAGCTGTAGAGGAAGAAGAAAGAAGAGAGCAGATAAAGGAGTGTTTGCAGAGATCCCTCCATCAGCTGTAGAAGAAAGAAGAGAGCAGATAAAGGAGTGTTTGTAGAGATACCTCCATCAGCTGTAGAGGAAGAAGAAAGAAGAGAGCAGATAAAGGAGTGTTTGCAGAGATCCCTCCATCAGCTGTAGAGGAAGAAGAAAGAAGAGAGCAGATAAAGGAGTGTTTGCAGTGATCCCTCCATCAGCTGTAGAAGAAAGAAGAGAGCAGATAAAGGAGTGTTTGCAGAGATCCCTCAATCAGCTGTAGAAGAAAGAAGAGAACAGATAAGGGAGTGTTTGCAGAGATCCCTCCATCAGCTGTAGAGGAAGAAGAAAGAAGAGAGCAGATAAAGTAGTGTTTGCAGAGATCCCTCCATCAGCTGTAGAAGAAGAAGAAAGAAGAGAGCAGATAAAGGAGTGATTGTAGAGATCCCTCAATCAGCTGTAGAAGAAAGAAGAGAACAGATAAGGGAGTGTTTGCAGAGATCCCTCCATCAGCTGTAGAGGAAGAAGAAAGAAGAGAGCAGATAAAGTAGTGTTTGCAGAGATCCCTCCATCAACTGTAGAGGAAGAAGAAAGGAGAGATAAGATAAAGGAGTGTTTTTAGACATCCCCCCATCAGCTGCAGAGGGAAGAAGAAAGAAGAGAGCAGATAAAGGAGTGTTTGCAGAGATCCCTCCATCAGCTGTAGAGGAAGAAGAAAGAAGAGAGCAGATAAAGGAGTGTTTGCAGAGATCCCTCCATCAGCTGTAGAAGAAGAAGAAAGAAGAGAGCAGATAAAGGAGTGATTGTAGAGATCCCTCCATCAGCTGTAGAAGAAAGAAGAGAGCAGATAAAGGAGTGTTAGCAGAGATCCCTCCATCAGCTGTAGAGAAAGAAGAGAGCAGATAAAGGAGTGTTAGCAGAGATCCCTCCATCAGCTGTAGAGGGAAGAATAAAGGAGAGAGCAGATAAATGAGTGTTTGCAGAGATCCCTCGATCAACTGGAGAGGAAGAAGAAAGGAGAGATAAGATAAAGGAGTGTTTGCAGACATCCCTCCATCAGCTGTAGAGGGAAGATGAAAGGAGAGTGAAGATAAAGGAGTGTTTGCAGAGATCCCTCTTTCAGCTGTAGAGGAAGAAGAAAGAAGAGAGCAGATGAAGGAGTGTTTGCAGAGATCCCCCCATCAGCTGTAGAACAAAGAAGAGAGCAGATAAAGGAGTGTTTGCAGAGATCCCTCCATCAGCTGTAAAGGGAAGAAGAAAGGAAAGAGAAGATAAATGAGTGTTTGCAGAGATCCCTCCATCAGCTGCAGATGAAGAAGAAAGAAGAGAGAAGATAAATGAGTGTTTGTAGAGATCCCTCCATCAGCTGTAGAGGAAGAAGAAAGAAGAGAGTAGATAAAGGAGTGTTAGCAGAGATCCCTACATCAGCTGTAGAGGAATAAGAAAGAAAAGAGCAGATAAAGGAGTGTTTGTAGAGATCCCTCCATCAGCTGTAGAGGGAGAAGAAAGAAGAGAGCAGATAAAGAAGTGTTTGCAGAGATCCCTCCATAACCTGTAGAGGAAGAAGAAAGAAGAGAGGAGATAAATAAGTGTTTGCAAAGATCCCTCCATCAGCTGAAGATGGAAGAAGAAAGAAGAGAGCAGATAAAGGAGTGTTAGCAGAGATCCCTCTATCAGCTGTAGAGGAAGAATAAAGAAGATAGGAGATAAAGAAGTGTTTGCAGAGATCCCTCCATCAGCTGTAGAGGGAAGAAGAGAGGAGAGCATATAAAGGAGTGTTAGCAGAGATCCCTCCATCAGCTGTAGAGGGAAGAAGAGAGGAGAGAGCAGATAAAGGAGTGTTAGCAGAGATCCCTCCATCAGCTGTAGAGGGAAGAAGAGAGCAGCTAAAGGAGTGTTTGCAGAGATCCCTCCATCAGCTGTAGAGGGAAGAAGAAAGAAGAGAGCAGATGAAGGAGTGTTTGCAGAGATCCCTCCATCAGCTGTAGAGGGAAGAAGAAAGAAGAGAGCAGATAAAGGAGTGTTTGCAGAGATCCCTCCATCAGCTGTAGAGGGAAGAAGAAAGAAGAGAGCAGATAAAGGGGTGTTTGCAGAGATCCCTCCATCAGCTGTAGAGAGAAGAAGAAAGAAGAGAGCAGATAAATGAGTGTTTGAGGAGATCCCTCCATCAGCTGTAGAGAGAAGAAGAAAGAAGAGAGCAGATAAAGGTGTGTTGGCAGAAATCCCTCCGTCAGCTGTAAAGGAAGAAGAAAGAAGAGAGCAGATAAAGGAGTGTTTGCAGAGATCCCTCCATCAGCTGTAGAGAGAAGAAGAAAGAAGAGAGCAGATAAAGGAGTGTTTGCAGAGATCCCTCCATCAGCTGTAGAAGAAAGAAGAGAGCAGATAAAGGAGTGTTAGCAGAGATCCCTCCATTAGCTGCAGAGGAAAAAAAAGAAGAGAGCAGATAAAGGAGTGTTTGCAGAGATCCCTCCATCAGCTGTAGACGGAAGAAGGAAGAAGAGAGCAGATAAAGGAGTGTTTGCAGAGATCCTTCCATCAGCTGTAGAAGAAAGAAGAGAGCAGATAAAGGAGTGTTTGCAGAGATCCCTCCATCAATTGTAAAGGAAGAAGAAAGAAGAGAGCAGATAAAGGAGTATTTGCAGAGATCCCTCCATCAGCTGTAGAGGAAGAAGAAAGAAGATAGCAGATAAAGGAGTGTTTGCAGAGATCCCTCCATCAACTGTATAGGGAAGAATAAAGGAGAGAGCAGATAAAGGAGTGTTTGCAGAGATCCCTCCATCAGCTGTAGAAGAAAGAAGAGAGCAGATAAAGGAGTTTTTGCAGAGATCCCTCCATCAGCTGTAGAGTAAGAAGAGAGCAGATAAAGGAGTGTTAGCAGAGATCCCTCCATCAGCTGTAGAGGAAGAAGAAAGAAGAGAGCATATAAAGGAGTGTTTGCAGAGATCCCTCCATCAGCTGTAGAGGAAGAAGTAAGAAGAGAGCAGATAAAGGAGTGTTTGCAGACATCCCTCCATCAGCTGTAAAGGGAGAAGAAAGAAGAGAGCAGATAAAGGAGTGTTTGCAGAGATTCCTCGATCAGAGGGAAGAAGAAAGAAGAGAGCAGATAAAGGAGTGATTGCAGAGATCCCTCCATCAGCTGTAGAAGAAAGAAGAGAGCAGATAAAGGAGTGTTTGCAGAGATCCCTCCATCAATTGTAAAGGAAGAAGAAAGAAGAGAGCAGATAAAGGAGTATTTGCAGAGATCCCTCCATCAGCTGGCGAGGAAGAAGAAAGAAGAGAGCAGATAAAGGAGTGTTTGCAGAGATCCCTGCATCAGCTGTAGAAGAAGCAGAAAGAAGAGAGCAGATAAAGGAGTGTTTGCAGAGATCCCTCCATCAGCTGTAGAGGAAGAAGAAAGAAGAGAGCAGATAAAGGAGTGTTTGCAGAGATCCCTCCATTAACTGTATAGGGAAGAATAAAGGAGAGAGCAGATAAAGGAGTGGTTGCAGAGATCGCTCCATCAGCTGTAGAAGAAAGAAGAGAGCAGATAAAGGAGTGTTTGCAGAGATCCCTCCATCAATTGTAAAGGAAGTAGAAAGAAGAGAGCAGATAAAGTAGTGTTTGCAGAGATCCCTCTTTCAGCTGGCGAGGAAGAAGAAAGAAGAGAGCAGATAAAGGAGTGTTTGTAGAGATCCCTCCATCAGCTGTAGAGGAAGAAGAAAGAAGAGAGCAGATAAAGGAGTGTTTGCAGAGATCCCTCCATCAGCTGTGGATGAAGAGAAAGACGAGAACAGATAAAGGAGTGTTTGCAAAGATCCCTACATCAGCTGTAGAAGAAAGAAGAGAGCAGATAAAGGAGTGTTTGCAGAGATCCCTCCATCAGCTGTAGAGGGAAGAAGAAAGAAGAGAACAGATAAAGGAGTGTTAGCATAGATCCCTCCATCAGCTGTAAGGGAAGAAGAAAGAAGAGAACAGATAAAGGAGTGTTTGCAGAGATCCCTCCATCAGCTGTAGAAGAAATAAGAGAGCAGATAAAGGAGTGTTTGCAGAGATCCCTCCATCAGCTGTAGAGGAGGAAGAAAGAAGAGAGCAGAAAAAGGAGTGTTTTCAGAGATCCCTCCATCAGAGGGAAGAAGAAAGAAGAGAGCAGATAAAGGAGTGTTTGCAGAGATCCCTCCATCAGAGGGAAGAAGAAAGAAGAGAGCAGATAAAGGAGTGTTTGCAGAGATCCCTCCATCAGCTGTAGAAGAAAGAAGAGAGCAGATAAAGGAGTGTTTGCAGAGATACCTCCATCAGCTGTAGAAGAAAGAAGAGAGTAGATAAAGGAGTGTTTGCAGAGATACCTCCATCAGCTGTAGAGGGAAGAAGAAATCAGATAAAGGACTGTTTCCAGAGATCCCTCCATCAGCTGTAGAGGGAAGAAGAAAGAAGAGAGCAGATAAAGGAGTGTTAGCAGAGATCCCTCCATCAACTGTAGAGGAAGAAGAAAGAAGAGAACAGATAAAGGAGTATTTGCAGAGATCCCTCCATCAGCTGTAGAGGAAGAAGAAAGAAGAGAGCAGATAAAGGAGTGTTTGCAGAGATCCCTCCATCAGCTGTAGAAGAAAGAAGAGAGCAGATAAAGGAGTGTTTGTAGAGATACCTCCATCAGCTGTAGAGGAAGAAGAAAGAAGAGAGCAGATAAAGGAGTGTTTGCAGAGATCCCTCCATCAGCTGTAGAGGAAGAAGAAAGAAGAGAGCAGATAAAGGAGTGTTTGCAGACATCCCTCCATCAGCTGTAGAGGGAAGATGAAAGGAGAGTGAAGATAAAGGAGTGTTTGCAGAGATCCCTCTTTCAGCTGTAGAGGAAGAAGAAAGAAGAGAGCAGATGAAGGAGTGTTTGCAGAGATCCCCCCATCAGCTGTAGAACAAAGAAGAGAGCAGATAAAGGAGTGTTTGCAGAGATCCCTCCATCAGCTGTAAAGGGAAGAAGAAAGGAAAGAGAAGATAAATGAGTGTTTGCAGAGATCCCTCCATCAGCTGCAGATGAAGAAGAAAGAAGAGAGAAGATAAATGAGTGTTTGTAGAGATCCCTCCATCAGCTGTAGAGGAAGAAGAAAGAAGAGAGTAGATAAAGGAGTGTTAGCAGAGATCCCTACATCAGCTGTAGAGGAATAAGAAAGAAAAGAGCAGATAAAGGAGTGTTTGTAGAGATCCCTCCATCAGCTGTAGAGGGAGAAGAAAGAAGAGAGCAGATAAAGAAGTGTTTGCAGAGATCCCTCCATAACCTGTAGAGGAAGAAGAAAGAAGAGAGGAGATAAATAAGTGTTTGCAAAGATCCCTCCATCAGCTGAAGATGGAAGAAGAAAGAAGAGAGCAGATAAAGGAGTGTTAGCAGAGATCCCTCCATCAGCTGTAGAGGGAAGAAGAGAGCAGATAAAGGAGTGTTAGCAGAGATCCCTCTATCAGCTGTAGAGGAAGAATAAAGAAGATAGGAGATAAAGAAGTGTTTGCAGAGATCCCTCCATCAGCTGTAGAGGGAAGAAGAGAGGAGAGCATATAAAGGAGTGTTAGCAGAGATCCCTCCATCAGCTGTAGAGAGAAGAAGAAAGAAGAGAGCAGATAAATGAGTGTTTGAGGAGATCCCTCCATCAGCTGTAGAGAGAAGAAGAAAGAAGAGAGCAGATAAAGGTGTGTTGGCAGAAATCCCTCCGTCAGCTGTAAAGGAAGAAGAAAGAAGAGAGCAGATAAAGGAGTGTTTGCAGAGATCCCTCCATCAGCTGTAGAGAGAAGAAGAAAGAAGAGAGCAGATAAAGGAGTGTTTGCAGAGATCCCTCCATCAGCTGTAGAAGAAAGAAGAGAGCAGATAAAGGAGTGTTAGCAGAGATCCCTCCATTAGCTGCAGAGGAAAAAAAAGAAGAGAGCAGATAAAGGAGTGTTTGCAGAGATCCCTCCATCAGCTGTAGACGGAAGAAGGAAGAAGAGAGCAGATAAAGGAGTGTTTGCAGAGATCCTTCCATCAGCTGTAGAAGAAAGAAGAGAGCAGATAAAGGAGTGTTTGCAGAGATCCCTCCATCAATTGTAAAGGAAGAAGAAAGAAGAGAGCAGATAAAGGAGTATTTGCAGAGATCCCTCCATCAGCTGTAGAGGAAGAAGAAAGAAGATAGCAGATAAAGGAGTGTTTGCAGAGATCCCTCCATCAACTGTATAGGGAAGAATAAAGGAGAGAGCAGATAAAGGAGTGTTTGCAGAGATCCCTCCATCAGCTGTAGAAGAAAGAAGAGAGCAGATAAAGGAGTTTTTGCAGAGATCCCTCCATCAGCTGTAGAGTAAGAAGAGAGCAGATAAAGGAGTGTTAGCAGAGATCCCTCCATCAGCTGTAGAGGAAGAAGAAAGAAGAGAGCATATAAAGGAGTGTTTGCAGAGATCCCTCCATCAGCTGTAGAGGAAGAAGTAAGAAGAGAGCAGATAAAGGAGTGTTTGCAGACATCCCTCCATCAGCTGTAAAGGGAGAAGAAAGAAGAGAGCAGATAAAGGAGTGTTTGCCGAGATTCCTCGATCAGAGGGAAGAAGAAAGAAGAGAGCAGATAAAGGAGTGATTGCAGAGATCCCTCCATCAGCTGTAGAAGAAAGAAGAGAGCAGATAAAGGAGTGTTTGCAGAGATCCCTCCATCAATTGTAAAGGAAGAAGAAAGAAGAGAGCAGATAAAGGAGTATTTGCAGAGATCCCTCCATCAGCTGGCGAGGAAGAAGAAAGAAGAGAGCAGATAAAGGAGTGTTTGCAGAGATCCCTGCATCAGCTGTAGAAGAAGCAGAAAGAAGAGAGCAGATAAAGGAGTGTTTGCAGAGATCCCTCCATCAGCTGTAGAGGAAGAAGAAAGAAGAGAGCAGATAAAGGAGTGTTTGCAGAGATCCCTCCATCAACTGTATAGGGAAGAATAAAGGAGAGAGCAGATAAAGGAGTGTTTGCAGAGATCGCTCCATCAGCTGTAGAAGAAAGAAGAGAGCAGATAAAGGAGTGTTTGCAGAGATCCCTCCATCAACTGTAAAGGAAGTAGAAAGAAGAGAGCAGATAAAGTAGTGTTTGCAGAGATCCCTCTTTCAGCTGGCGAGGAAGAAGAAAGAAGAGAGCAGATAAAGGAGTGTTTGTAGAGATCCCTCCATCAGCTGTAGAGGAAGAAGAAAGAAGAGAGCAGATAAAGGAGTGTTTGCAGAGATCCCTCCATCAGCTGTGGATGAAGAGAAAGACGAGAACAGATAAAGGAGTGTTTGCAAAGATCCCTACATCAGCTGTAGAAGAAAGAAGAGAGCAGATAAAGGAGTGTTTGCAGAGATCCCTCCATCAGCTGTAGAGGGAAGAAGAAAGAAGAGAACAGATAAAGGAGTGTTAGCATAGATCCCTCCATCAGCTGTAAGGGAAGAAGAAAGAAGAGAACAGATAAAGGAGTGTTTGCAGAGATCCCTCCATCAGCTGTAGAAGAAATAAGAGAGCAGATAAAGGAGTGTTTGCAGAGATCCCTCCATCAGCTGTAGAGGAGGAAGAAAGAAGAGAGCAGAAAAAGGAGTGTTTTCAGAGATCCCTCCATCAGAGGGAAGAAGAAAGAAGAGAGCAGATAAAGGAGTGTTTGCAGAGATCCCTCCATCAGAGGGAAGAAGAAAGAAGAGAGCAGATAAAGGAGTGTTTGCAGAGATCCCTCCATCAGCTGTAGAAGAAAGAAGAGAGCAGATAAAGGAGTGTTTGCAGAGATACCTCCATCAGCTGTAGAAGAAAGAAGAGAGTAGATAAAGGAGTGTTTGCAGAGATACCTCCATCAGCTGTAGAGGGAAGAAGAAATCAGATAAAGGACTGTTTCCAGAGATCCCTCCATCAGCTGTAGAGGGAAGAAGAAAGAAGAGAGCAGATAAAGGAGTGTTAGCAGAGATCCCTCCATCAACTGTAGAGGAAGAAGAAAGAAGAGAACAGATAAAGGAGTATTTGCAGAGATCCCTCCATCAGCTGTAGAGGAAGAAGAAAGAAGAGAGCAGATAAAGGAGTGTTTGCAGAGATCCCTCCATCAGCTGTAGAAGAAAGAAGAGAGCAGATAAAGGAGTGTTTGTAGAGATACCTCCATCAGCTGTAGAGGAAGAAGAAAGAAGAGAGCAGATAAAGGAGTGTTTGCAGAGATCCCTCCATCAGCTGTAGAGGAAGAAGAAAGAAGAGAGCAGATAAAGGAGTGTTTGCAGTGATCCCTCCATCAGCTGTAGAAGAAAGAAGAGAGCAGATAAAGGAGTGTTTGTAGAGATACCTCCATCAGCTGTAGAGGAAGAAGAAAGAAGAGAGCAGATAAAGGAGTGTTTGCAGAGATCCCTCCATCAGCTGTAGAGGAAGAAGAAAGAAGAGAGCAGATAAAGGAGTGTTTGCAGAGATCCCTCCATCAGCTGTAGAAGAAAGAAGAGAGCAGATAAAGGAGTGTTTGTAGAGATACCTCCATCAGCTGTAGAGGAAGAAGAAAGAAGAGAGCAGATAAAGGAGTGTTTGCAGAGATCCCTCCATCAGCTGTAGAGGAAGAAGAAAGAAGAGAGCAGATAAAGTAGTGTTTGCAGAGATCCCTCCATCAACTGTAGAGGAAGAAGAAAGGAGAGATAAGATAAAGGAGTGTTTTTTAGACATCCCCCCATCAGCTGCAGAGGGAAGAAGAAAGAAGAGAGCAGATAAAGGAGTGTTTGCAGAGATCCCTCCATCAGCTGTAGAGGAAGAAGAAAGAAGAGAGCAGATAAAGGAGTGTTTGCAGAGATCCCTCCATCAGCTGTAGAAGAAGAAGAAAGAAGAGAGCAGATAAAGGAGTGATTGTAGAGATCCCTCCATCAGCTGTAGAAGAAAGAAGAGAGCAGATAAAGGAGTGTTAGCAGAGATCCCTCCATCAGCTGTAGAGAAAGAAGAGAGCAGATAAAGGAGTGTTAGCAGAGATCCCTCCATCAGCTGTAGAGGGAAGAATAAAGGAGAGAGCAGATAAATGAGTGTTTGCAGAGATCCCTCGATCAACTGGAGAGGAAGAAGAAAGGAGAGATAAGATAAAGGAGTGTTTGCAGACATCCCTCCATCAGCTGTAGAGGGAAGATGAAAGGAGAGTGAAGATAAAGGAGTGTTTGCAGAGATCCCTCTTTCAGCTGTAGAGGAAGAAGAAAGAAGAGAGCAGATGAAGGAGTGTTTGCAGAGATCCCCCCATCAGCTGTAGAACAAAGAAGAGAGCAGATAAAGGAGTGTTTGCAGAGATCCCTCCATCAGCTGTAAAGGGAAGAAGAAAGGAAAGAGAAGATAAATGAGTGTTTGCAGAGATCCCTCCATCAGCTGCAGATGAAGAAGAAAGAAGAGAGAAGATAAATGAGTGTTTGTAGAGATCCCTCCATCAGCTGTAGAGGAATAAGAAAGAAGAGAGTAGATAAAGGAGTGTTAGCAGAGATCCCTCCATCAGCTGTAGAGAAAGAAGAGAGCAGATAAAGGAGTGTTTGCAGAGATCCCTCCATAACCTGTAGAGGAAGAAGAAAGAAGAGAGGAGATAAATAAGTGTTTGCAAAGATCCCTCCATCAGCTGAAGATGGAAGAAGAAAGAAGAGAGCAGATAAAGGAGTGTTAGCAGAGATCCCTCTATCAGCTGTAGAGGAAGAATAAAGAAGATAGGAGATAAAGAAGTGTTTGCAGAGATCCCTCCATCAGCTGTAGAGGGAAGAAGAGAGGAGAGCATATAAAGGAGTGTTAGCAGAGATCCCTCCATCAGCTGTAGAGGGAAGAATAGAGGAGAGAGCAGATAAAGGAGTGTTAGCAGAGATCCCTCCATCAGCTGTAGAGGGAAGAAGAGAGCAGCTAAAGGAGTGTTTGCAGAGATCCCTCCATCAGCTGTAGAGGGAAGAAGAAAGAAGAGAGCAGATGAAGGAGTGTTTGCAGAGATCCCTCCATCAGCTGTAGAGGGAAGAAGAAAGAAGAGAGCAGATAAAGGAGTGTTTGCAGAGATCCCTCCATCAGCTGTAGAGGGAAGAAGAAAGAAGAGAGCAGATAAAGGGGTGTTTGCAGAGATCCCTCCATCAGCTGTAGAGAGAAGAAGAAAGAAGAGAGCAGATAAATGAGTGTTTGAGGAGATCCCTCCATCAGCTGTAGAGAGAAGAAGAAAGAAGAGAGCAGATAAAGGTGTGTTGGCAGAAATCCCTCCGTCAGCTGTAAAGGAAGAAGAAAGAAGAGAGCAGATAAAGGAGTGTTTGCAGAGATCCCTCCATCAGCTGTAGAGAGAAGAAGAAAGAAGAGAGCAGATAAAGGAGTGTTTGCAGAGATCCCTCCATCAGCTGTAGAAGAAAGAAGAGAGCAGATAAAGGAGTGTTAGCAGAGATCCCTCCATTAGCTGCAGAGGAAAAAAAAGAAGAGAGCAGATAAAGGAGTGTTTGCAGAGATCCCTCCATCAGCTGTAGACGGAAGAAGGAAGAAGAGAGCAGATAAAGGAGTGTTTGCAGAGATCCTTCCATCAGCTGTAGAAGAAAGAAGAGAGCAGATAAAGGAGTGTTTGCAGAGATCCATCCATCAATTGTAAA
>NC_084601.1:45279661-45302661 GCF_033807715.1 Cololabis saira
GTAGAGATGTTTTAGGAATGCTGGCAATTTCATAACACTTGAATTTGATTGTGTTGTGAGAATGCTTTGCTTATCCTGCCTTAGAATTTGACTAGCTCTTCTAAAAAAGGTTTAATATATCAGGTAACATTAAAGAAATGATGGCCAGAGTGTCATGGTTGGTCTGAGTACTAAGAGTAGTCCAGTGGGACTTATAGCATATGCAGGACTTGAGGTCCAAAAGAAGTGTTTGGAACACTGAGATGTTTGTGTGAAATAGACATATATGTAGAGGAACTGGTTTTAATAAGTAGGGATGATTTGCTCTCCCAAAATACTTGGAGGTATATTTCATTTCTGCAAGGATCTGACGCGCTCTCCTTGCATCAACAGGAATGATTTGTATGCTCTGAAGTAGACTGATGGTTGGAAGAATTAGCAAGTGATTTGTGGGTAAAAGTAAGTGTAATTGAAAGTTTTTTTTGAAGGGATCTTACAGAAAGAAAAATTGAAAGTTTTTGGGAAGTTTTTCAGTAAGAGAGTCAGAGAAAGAGTTGACTGGTCCTATTAAACACATGTATGGTAATTACGGTACCAATAGTTTTATTTGTTAGTTTTATTTGTTAGTTTTATTTGTTACTTATTAAATATGGTTAAAATAACTAAAGCACTTCAACTCCCTCTTTGGAGGGAGGAAAGTAGACGCCGTAATGCAGAATCCCAAATAGCTTCGCTTACTGATCAAAATAAAAAGCTGATGGCTCAACTAGAAAAATTTAAAAACACAACGCAGACAAAGATGGTGTTGGACTTGTTAACTGGGTCCTCCACAATCACACGCTACAACTATTTATCCTGTGAAAGAATTGGAAGAACTTAAAAAAACACAACGCAGACAAAAATGGTGTTAGATTCTAACTGAGTCCTCCACAATCACACGCTACAACTATTTATCCTGTGAAAGAATTGGAAGAACTTAAAAAAAACAACGCAGACAAAAATGAAATTAGAGAACCGGTTAAATGATCAAATAAAAAAAACCCTTTATCCGGTGAAACAGATTAAAGAATCAAGTGACGATAACACTTCTGATGATGACCAGATTTAAAAAAAATCCAAGATCTGTTGTCTACAAAATTTGGAGCCGAAAGAGAACTAAAATAATAGTAAGAGATTTTAAATAAATAAATAAATAAATAAATACACAATACTGCAAACACTCCTTTATCTGCTCTCTTCTTTCTTCTTCTGTCTACAGCTGATGGAGGGATCTCTGCTAACACTCCTTTATCTGCTTTCTTCTTTCTTCTTCCCTCTACAGGTGATGGATGGATCTCTGCTAACACTCCTTTATCTGCTCTCTTCTTTCTTCTTCCCTCTACAGCTGATGGAGGGATCTCTGCAAACACTCCTTTATCTGCTCTCTTCTTTCTTCTACAGTTGATGGAGGGATCTCTGCAAACACTCCTTTATCTGCTCTCTTCTTTCTTCTTCCTCTACAGCTGATGGAGGGATCTCTGCTAACACTCCTTTATCTGCTTTCTTCTTTCTTCTTCCATCTACAGGTGATGGATGGATCTCTGCTAACACTCCTTTATCTGCTCTCTTCTTTCTTCTTCCCTCTACAGCTGATGGAGGGATCTCTGCAAACACTCCTTTATCTTCTCTCTTCTTACTTCTACAGCTGATGGAGGGATCTCTGCAAACACTCCTTTATCTGCTATCTTCTTTCTTTTTCCATCTACAGCTGATGGAGAGATCTCTATACACACTCATTAATCTGCTCTCTTCTTTCTTCTTCCTTTACAGCTGATGGAAGGATCTCTGCAAACACTCCTTTATCTGCTCTCTTCTTTCTTCTTCCTCTACAGCTAATGGAGGGATCTCTGCAAACACTGCTTTATCTGCTCTCTTCTTTCGTCTTCCTCTACAGCTGATGGAGGGATCTCTGCAAACACTACTTTATCTGCTCTCTTCTTTCTTCTTCCCTCTACAGCTGATGGAGAGATCTCTGCAAACACTCCTTTATCTCTCTCTTCTTTCTTCTTCCTCTACAGCTGATGGAGGGATGTCTGCAAACACTCCTTTATCTGCTCTCTTCTTTCCTCTACAGCTGATGGAGTGATCTCTGCTAACACTCCTTTATCTGCTCTCTTCTTTCTTCTTCCCTCTACAGCTGATTGAGGGATCTCTAAAAACACTCCTTCATCAGCTCTCTTCTTTCTTCTTCCCTCTACAGCTGATGGAGGGATCTCTGCAAACACTCCTTTATCTGCTCTCTTCTTTCTTCTACAGTTGATGGAGGGATCTCTGCAAACACTCCTTTATCTGCTCTCTTCTTTCTTCTTCCTCTACAGCTGATGGAGGGATCTCTGCAAACACTCCTTTATCTGCTCTCTTCTTTCTTCTTCCTCTACAGCTGATGGAGGGATCTCTGCTAACACTCCTTTATCTGCTCTCTTCTTTCTTCTTCCTTTACTGCTGATGGAGGGATCTCTGCTAACACTCCTTTATCTGCTCTCTTCTTTCTGCTTCCCTCTACAACTGATTGAGGGATCTCTGCAAACACTCCTTTATCTGCTCTCTTCTTTCTTCTACAGCTGATGGAGGGATCTCTGCAAACACTCCTTTATCTGCTCTCTTCTTTCTTCTACAGCTGATGGAGGGATCTCTGCAAACACTCCTTTATCTGATCTCTTCTTTCTTCTACAGATGATGGAGTGATCTCTGCAAACACTCCTTTATCTGCTCTCTTCTGTATTATTCCTCTACAGCTCATGGAGGGATCTCTGCTAACACTCCGTTATCTGCTCTCTTCTTTCTTCTTCCTATACAGCTGATGGAGGGATCGCTGCAAACACTCCTTTATCTGCTCTCTTCTTTCTTCTTCCTTTACAGCTGATGGAGGGATCTCGGCAAACACTCCTTTATCTGCTCTCTTCTTTCTTCTTCCTCTAGAGCTGATGGAGGGATCTCTGCAAACACTCCTTTATCTGCTCTCTTCTTTCTACTTCCTCTACAGCTGATGGAGGGATCTCTGCAAACACTCCTTTCTCTCCTCTCTTCTTTCTTCTTCCCTCTGATGGAGGGATCTCTGCAAACACTCCTTTATCTGCTCTCTTCTTTCTTCTACAGCTGATGGAGGGATCTCTGCAAACATTCCTTTATCCGCTCTCTTCTTTCTTATTCCCTCCACAGCTGATGGAGGGATCTCTGCTAACACTCCTTTATCTGCTCTCTTCTTTCTTCTTCCTTTACTGCTGATGGAGGGATCTCTGCTAAGACTCCTTTATCTGCTCTCTTCTTTCTACTTCCTCTACAGCTGATGGAGGGATCTCTGCAAACACTCCTTTCTCTCCTCTCTTCTTTCTTCTTCCCTCTGATGGAGGGATCTCTGCAAACACTCCTTTATCTGCTCTCTTCTTTCTTCTTCCTTTACTGCTGATGGAGGGATCTCTGCTAAGACTCCTTTATCTGCTCTCTTATTTCTTCTTCCTCTACAGCTGATGGAGGGATCTCTGCTAAGACTCCTTTATCTGCTCTCTTCTTTCTTCTACAGCTGATGGAGGGATCTCTGCAAACATTCCTTTATCCGCTCTCTTCTTTCTTATTCCCTCCACAGCTGATGGAGGGATCTCTGCTAACACTCCTTTATCTGCTCTCTTCTTTCTTCTTCCTTTACTGCTGATGGAGGGATCTCTGCTAAGACTCCTTTATCTGCTCTCTTCTTTCTTCTTCCTCTACAGCTGATGGAAGGATCTCTGCAAACACTCCTTTATCTGCTCTCTTCTTTATTCTTCCTCTACAGCTAATGAAGGGATATCTGCAAACACTCCTATATCTGCTCTCTTCTTTCTTTTACAGCTGATGGAGGGATCTCTGCAAACACTCCTTTATCTGATCTCTTCTTTCTTCTTCCCTCTACTGCTGATTGAGGGATCTCTAAAAACACTCCTTCATTTGCTCTCTTCTTTCTTCTTCCCTCTACAGCTGATGGAAGGATCTCTGCAAACACTCCTTTATCTGCTCTCTTCTTTCTTCTACAGTTGACAGAGGGATCTCTGCAAACACTCGTTTATCCGCTCTCTTCTTTCTTCTTCCTCTACAGCTGATGGAGGGATCTCTTCAAACACTCCTTTATCGGCTCTCTTCTTTCATCTTCCTCTACAGCTGATGGAGGGATCTCTGCTAACACTCCTTTATCTGCTCTCTTCTTTCTTCTTCCCTCTGATGGAGGGATCTCTGCAAACTCTCCTTTATCTGCTCTCTTCTTTCTTCTTCCTTTACTGCTGATGGAGGGATCTCTGCTAAGACTCCTTTATCTGCTCTCTTATTTCTTCTTCCTCTACAGCTGATGGAGGGATCTCTGCAAACACTCCTTTATCTGCTCTCTTCTTTATTCTTCCTCTACAGCTAATGAAGGGATATCTGCAAACACTCCTATATCTGCTCTCTTCTTTCTTTTACAGCTGATGGAGGGATCTCTGCAAACACTCCTTTATCTGATCTCTTCTTTCTTCTTCCCTCTACTGCTGATTGAGGGATCTCTAAAAACACTCCTTCATTTGCTCTCTTCTTTCTTCTTCCCTCTACAGCTGATGGAAGGATCTCTGCAAACACTCCTTTATCTGCTCTCTTCTTTCTTCTACAGTTGACAGAGGGATCTCTGCAAACACTCGTTTATCCGCTCTCTTCTTTCTTCTTCCTCTACAGCTGATGGAGGGATCTCTTCAAACACTCCTTTATCGGCTCTCTTCTTTCATCTTCCTCTACAGCTGATGGAGGGATCTCTGCTAACACTCCTTTATCTGCTCTCTTCTTTCTTCTTCCCTCTGATGGAGGGATCTCTGCAAACTCTCCTTTATCTGCTCTCTTCTTTCTTCTTCCTTTACTGCTGATGGAGGGATCTCTGCTAAGACTCCTTTATCTGCTCTCTTATTTCTTCTTCCTCTACAGCTGATGGAGGGATCTCTGCAAACACTCCTTTATCTGCTCTCTTCTTTCTTCTTCCTCTACAGCTGATGGAGGGATATCTGCTAACACTCCTTTATCTGCTCTCTTCTTTCTTCTTCCTTTACTGCTGATGGAGGGATCTCTGCTAAGACTCCTTTATCTGCTCTCTTCTTTCTTCTTCCTCTACAGCTGATGGAGGGATCTCTGCAAACACTCCTCTATCTGCTCTCTTCTTTCTTCTTCCTCTACAGCTGATGGAGGGATATCTGCAAACACTCCTATATCTGCTCTCTTCTTTCTTCTACAGCTGATGGAGGGATCTCTGCAAACACTCCTTTATCTGATCTCTTCTTTCTTCTTCCCTCTGATGGAGTGATCTCTGCTCTCTGATTATCTGCTCTCTCCTTTCTTCTTCCTCTACAGCTGATGGAGGGATCTCTGCAAACACTCCTTTATCTGCTCTCTTCTTTCTTCTTCCTCTACAGCTGATGGAGGGATCTCTGCAAACACTCCTTTATCTGATCTCTTCTTCCCTCTACAGCTGATGGAGGGATCTCTGCAAACACTCCTTTATCTTATCTCTTCTTACTTCTTCCTCTACAGCTGATGGAGGGATCTCTGCAAACACTCCTTTATCTGCTCTCTTCTTTCTTCTTCCTCTAGAGCTGATGGAGGGATCTCTGCAAACACTCCTTTATCTGCTCTCTTCTTACTCTGCAGCTGATGGAGGGATCTCTGCAAACACTCCTTTATCTGCTCTCTCCTTTCTTCTCCCCTCTACAACTGATGGAGGGATCTCTGCAAACACTCCTTTATCTGCTCTCTTCTTTCTTCTTCCTCTACAGCTGATGGAGGGATCTCTGCAAACACTCCTTTATCTGCTATCTTCTTCCTCTACAGCTGATGGAGGGATCTCTGCAAACACTCCTTTATCTGCTATCTTCTTTCTTCTCCCTTTACAGCTGATGGAGGGATGTCTGCAAACACCCCTTTATCTGTTCTCTTCTTTCTTCTTCCTCTACAGCTGATGGAGGGATCTCTGCAAACACTACTTTATCTGCTCTCTTATTTCTTCTTCCTTTACAGCTGATGGATGGATCTCTGTAAACACTCCTTCATCTGCTCTCTTCTTTCGTCTTCCTCTACAGCTGATGGAGGGATCTCTGCAAACACCCCTTTATCTGCTCTCTTCTTTCTTCTTCCCTCTACAGCTGATGGAGAGATCTCTGCAAACACTCCTTTATCTCTCTCTTCTTTCTTCTTCCTCTACAGCTGATGGAGGGATGTCTGCAAACACTCCTTTATCTGCTCTCTTCTTTCCTCTACAGCTGATGGAGTGATCTCTGCTAACACTCCTTTATCTGCTCTCTTCTTTCTTCTTCCCTCTACAGCTGATTGAGGGATCTCTAAAAACACTCCTTCATCAGCTCTCTTCTTTCTTCTTCAATCTACAGCTGATGGAGGGATCTCTGCAAACACTCCTTTATCTGCTCTCTTCTTTCTTCTACAGTTGATGGAGGGATCTCTGCAAACACTCCTTTATCTGCTCTCTTCTTTCTTCTTCCTCTACAGCTGATGGAGGGATCTCTGCAAACACTCCTTTATCTGCTCTCTTCTTTCTTCTTCCTCTACAGCTGATGGAGGGATCTCTGCTAACACTCCTTTATCTGCTCTCTTCTTTCTTCTTCCTTTACTGCTGATGGAGGGATCTCTGCTAACACTCCTTTATCTGCTCTCTTCTTTCTGCTTCCCTCTACAACTGATTGAGGGATCTCTGCAAACACTCCTTTATCTGCTCTCTTCTTTCTTCTACAGCTGATGGAGGGATCTCTGCAAACACTCCTTTATCTGATCTTTCTTCTACAGATGATGGAGTGATCTCTGCAAACACTCCTTTATCTGCTCTCTTCTGTATTATTCCTCTACAGCTCATGGAGGGATCTCTGCTAACACTCCGTTATCTGCTCTCTTCTTTCTTCTTCCTATACAGCTGATGGAGGGATCGCTGCAAACACTCCTTTATCTGCTCTCTTCTTTCTTCTTCCTTTACAGCTGATGGAGGGATCTCGGCAAACACTCCTTTATCTGCTCTCTTCTTTCTTCTTCCTCTAGAGCTGATGGAGGGATCTCTGCAAACACACCTTTATCTGCTCTCTTCTTTCTTCTTCCTCTACAGCTGATGGAGGGATCTCTGCAAACACTCCTTTATCTGCTCTCTTCTTTCTTCTTCCTCTACAGCTGATGGAGGGATCTCTGCTAACACTCCTTTATCTGCTCTCTTCTTTCTTCTTCCTTTACTGCTGATGGAGGGATCTCTGCTAACACTCCTTTATCTGCTCTCTTCTTTCTGCTTCCCTCTACAACTGATTGAGGGATCTCTGCAAACACTCCTTTATCTGCTCTCTTCTTTCTTCTACAGCTGATGGAGGGATCTCTGCAAACACTCCTTTATCTGATCTTTCTTCTACAGATGATGGTGTGATCTCTGCAAACACTCCTTTATCTGCTCTCTTCTGTATTATTCCTCTACAGCTCATGGAGGGATCTCTGCTAACACTCCGTTATCTGCTCTCTTCTTTCTTCTTCCTATACAGCTGATGGAGGGATCGCTGCAAACACTCCTTTATCTGCTCTCTTCTTTCTTCTTCCTTTACAGCTGATGGAGGGATCTCTGCAAACACTCCTTTATCTGCTCTCTTCTTTCTACTTCCTCTACAGCTGATGGAGGGATCTCTGCAAACACTCCTTTCTCTCCTCTCTTCTTTCTTCTTCCCTCTGATGGAGGGATCTCTGCAAACACTCCTTTATCTGCTCTCTTCTTTCTTCTTCCTTTACTGCTGATGGAGGGATCTCTGCTAAGACTCCTTTATCTGCTCTCTTATTTCTTCTTCCTCTACAGCTGATGGAGGGATCTCTGCTAAGACTCCTTTATCTGCTCTCTTCTTTCTTCTACAGCTGATGGAGGGATCTCTGCTAACACTCCTTTATCTGCTCTCTTCTTTCTTCTTCCTTTACTGCTGATGGAGGGATCTCTGCTAAGACTCCTTTATCTGCTCTCTTCTTTCTTCTTCCTCTACAGCTGATGGAAGGATCTCTGCAAACACTCCTTTATCTGCTCTCTTCTTTATTCTTCCTCTACAGCTAATGGAGGGATATCTGCAAACACTCCTATATCTGCTCTCTTCTTTCTTTTACAGCTTATGGAGGGATCTCTGCAAACACTCCTTTATCTGATCTCTTCTTTCTTCTACAGCTGATGGAGTGATCTCTGCAGACACTCCTTTATCTGTTCTCTTCTTTATTATTCCTCTACAGCTGATGGAGGGATCTCTGCAAACACTCCTTTATCTGCACTCTTCTTTCTTCTTCCTTTACAGCTGATGAAGGGATCTCTGCAAACACTCCTTTATCTGCTCTCTTCTTTCTTCTTCCTCTACAGCTGATGGAGGGATCTCTGCAAACACTCCTTTATCTGCTCTCTTCTTTCCTCTACAGCTGATGGAGTGATCTCTGCTAACACTCCTGTATCTGCTCTCTTCTTTCTTCTTCCCTCTACTGCTGATTGAGGGATCTCTAAAAACACTCCTTCATTTGCTCTCTTCTTTCTTCTTCCCTCTACAGCTGATGGAGGGATCTCTGCAAACACTCCTTTATCTGCGCTCTTCTTTCTTCTACAGTTGACAGAGGGATCTCTGCAAACACTCGTTTATCCGCTCTCTTCTTTCTTCTTCCTCTACAGCTGATGGAGGGATCTCTTCAAACACTCCTTTATCTGCTCTCTTCTTTCTTCTTCCTCTACAGCTGATGGAGGGATCTCTGCTAACACTCCTTTATCTGCTCTCTTCTTTCTGTTTCCCTCTACAACTGATTGAGGGATCTCTGCAAACACTCCTTTATCTGCTCTCTTCTTTCTTCTACAGCTGATGGAGGGATCTCTGCAAACACTCCTTTATCTGATCTCTTCTTTCTTCTACAGCGGATGGAGTGATCTCTGCAAACACTCCTTTATCTGCTATCTTCTGTATTATTCCTCTACAGCTGATGGAGGGATCTCTGCTAACACTCCTTTATCTGCTCTCTTCTTTCTTCTTCCCTCTGATGGAGGGATCTCTGCTCTCTGATTATCTGCTCTCTCCTTTCTTCTTCCTCTACAGCTGATGGAGGGATCTCTGCAAACACTCCTTTATCTGCTCTCTTCTTTCTTCTTCCTCTACAGCTGATGGAGGGATCTCTGCAAACACTCCTTTATCTGCTCTCTTCTTTCGTCTTCCTCTACAGCTGATGGAGGGATCTCTGCAAACACCCCTTTATCTGCTCTCTTCTTTCTTCTTCCCTCTACAGCTGATGGAGAGATCTCTGCAAACACTCCTTTATCTGCTCTCTTCTTTCTTCTTCCTCTACAGCTGATGGAGGGATGTCTGCAAACACTCCTTTATCTGCTCTCTTCTTTCTGCTTCCCTCTACAACTGATTGAGGGATCTCTGCAAACACTCCTTTATCTGCTCTCTTCTTTCCTCTACAGCTGATGGAGTGATCTCTGCTAACACTCCTTTATCTGCTCTCTTCTTTCTTCTTCCCTCTACAGCTGATTGAGGGATCTCTAAAAACACTCCTTCATCAGCTCTCTTCTTTCTTCTTCAATCTACAGCTGATGGAGGGATCTCTGCAAACACTCCTTTATCTGCTCTCTTCTTTCTTCTACAGTTGATGGAGGGATCTCTGCAAACACTCCTTTATCTGCTCTCTTCTTTCTTCTTCCTCTACAGCTGATGGAGGGATCTCTGCAAACACTCCTTTATCTGCTCTCTTCTTTCTTCTTCCTCTACAGCTGATGGAGGGATCTCTGCTAACACTCCTTTATCTGCTCTCTTCTTTCTTCTTCCTTTACTGCTGATGGAGGGATCTCTGCTAACACTCCTTTATCTGCTCTCTTCTTTCTGCTTCCCTCTACAACTGATTGAGGGATCTCTGCAAACACTCCTTTATCTGCTCTCTTCTTTCTTCTACAGCTGATGGAGGGATCTCTGCAAACACTCCTTTATCTGATCTTTCTTCTACAGATGATGGAGTGATCTCTGCAAACACTCCTTTATCTGCTCTCTTCTGTATTATTCCTCTACAGCTCATGGAGGGATCTCTGCTAACACTCCGTTATCTGCTCTCTTCTTTCTTCTTCCTATACAGCTGATGGAGGGATCGCTGCAAACACTCCTTTATCTGCTCTCTTCTTTCTTCTTCCTTTACAGCTGATGGAGGGATCTCGGCAAACACTCCTTTATCTGCTCTCTTCTTTCTTCTTCCTCTAGAGCTGATGGAGGGATCTCTGCAAACACACCTTTATCTGCTCTCTTCTTTCTTCTTCCTCTACAGCTGATGGAGGGATCTCTGCAAACACTCCTTTATCTGCTCTCTTCTTTCTTCTTCCTCTACAGCTGATGGAGGGATCTCTGCTAACACTCCTTTATCTGCTCTCTTCTTTCTTCTTCCTTTACTGCTGATGGAGGGATCTCTGCTAACACTCCTTTATCTGCTCTCTTCTTTCTGCTTCCCTCTACAACTGATTGAGGGATCTCTGCAAACACTCCTTTATCTGCTCTCTTCTTTCTTCTACAGCTGATGGAGGGATCTCTGCAAACACTCCTTTATCTGATCTTTCTTCTACAGATGATGGTGTGATCTCTGCAAACACTCCTTTATCTGCTCTCTTCTGTATTATTCCTCTACAGCTCATGGAGGGATCTCTGCTAACACTCCGTTATCTGCTCTCTTCTTTCTTCTTCCTATACAGCTGATGGAGGGATCGCTGCAAACACTCCTTTATCTGCTCTCTTCTTTCTTCTTCCTTTACAGCTGATGGAGGGATCTCTGCAAACACTCCTTTATCTGCTCTCTTCTTTCTACTTCCTCTACAGCTGATGGAGGGATCTCTGCAAACACTCCTTTCTCTCCTCTCTTCTTTCTTCTTCCCTCTGATGGAGGGATCTCTGCAAACACTCCTTTATCTGCTCTCTTCTTTCTTCTTCCTTTACTGCTGATGGAGGGATCTCTGCTAAGACTCCTTTATCTGCTCTCTTATTTCTTCTTCCTCTACAGCTGATGGAGGGATCTCTGCTAAGACTCCTTTATCTGCTCTCTTCTTTCTTCTACAGCTGATGGAGGGATCTCTGCTAACACTCCTTTATCTGCTCTCTTCTTTCTTCTTCCTTTACTGCTGATGGAGGGATCTCTGCTAAGACTCCTTTATCTGCTCTCTTCTTTCTTCTTCCTCTACAGCTGATGGAAGGATCTCTGCAAACACTCCTTTATCTGCTCTCTTCTTTATTCTTCCTCTACAGCTAATGGAGGGATATCTGCAAACACTCCTATATCTGCTCTCTTCTTTCTTTTACAGCTTATGGAGGGATCTCTGCAAACACTCCTTTATCTGATCTCTTCTTTCTTCTACAGCTGATGGAGTGATCTCTGCAGACACTCCTTTATCTGTTCTCTTCTTTATTATTCCTCTACAGCTGATGGAGGGATCTCTGCAAACACTCCTTTATCTGCACTCTTCTTTCTTCTTCCTTTACAGCTGATGAAGGGATCTCTGCAAACACTCCTTTATCTGCTCTCTTCTTTCTTCTTCCTCTACAGCTGATGGAGGGATCTCTGCAAACACTCCTTTATCTGCTCTCTTCTTTCCTCTACAGCTGATGGAGTGATCTCTGCTAACACTCCTGTATCTGCTCTCTTCTTTCTTCTTCCCTCTACTGCTGATTGAGGGATCTCTAAAAACACTCCTTCATTTGCTCTCTTCTTTCTTCTTCCCTCTACAGCTGATGGAGGGATCTCTGCAAACACTCCTTTATCTGCGCTCTTCTTTCTTCTACAGTTGACAGAGGGATCTCTGCAAACACTCGTTTATCCGCTCTCTTCTTTCTTCTTCCTCTACAGCTGATGGAGGGATCTCTTCAAACACTCCTTTATCTGCTCTCTTCTTTCTTCTTCCTCTACAGCTGATGGAGGGATCTCTGCTAACACTCCTTTATCTGCTCTCTTCTTTCTGTTTCCCTCTACAACTGATTGAGGGATCTCTGCAAACACTCCTTTATCTGCTCTCTTCTTTCTTCTACAGCTGATGGAGGGATCTCTGCAAACACTCCTTTATCTGATCTCTTCTTTCTTCTACAGCGGATGGAGTGATCTCTGCAAACACTCCTTTATCTGCTATCTTCTGTATTATTCCTCTACAGCTGATGGAGGGATCTCTGCTAACACTCCTTTATCTGCTCTCTTCTTTCTTCTTCCCTCTGATGGAGGGATCTCTGCTCTCTGATTATCTGCTCTCTCCTTTCTTCTTCCTCTACAGCTGATGGAGGGATCTCTGCAAACACTCCTTTATCTGCTCTCTTCTTTCTTCTTCCTCTACAGCTGATGGAGGGATCTCTGCAAACACTCCTTTATCTGCTCTCTTCTTTCGTCTACCTCTACAGCTGATGGAGGGATCTCTGCAAACACCCCTTTATCTGCTCTCTTCTTTCTTCTTCCCTCTACAGCTGATGGAGAGATCTCTGCAAACACTCCTTTATCTGCTCTCTTCTTTCTTCTTCCTCTACAGCTGATGGAGGGATGTCTGCAAACACTCCTTTATCTGCTCTCTTCTTTCCTCTACAGCTGATGGAGTGATCTCTGCTAACACTCCTTTATCTGCTCTCTTCTTTCTTCTTCCCTCTACAGCTGATTGAGGGATCTCTAAAAACACTCCTTCATCAGCTCTCTTCTTTCTTCTTCCCTCTACAGCTGATGGAGGGATCTCTGCAAACACTCCTTTATCTGCTCTCTTCTTTCTTCTACAGTTGATGGAGGGATCTCTGCAAACACTCCTTTATCTGCTCTCTTCTTTCTTCTTCCTCTACAGCTGATGGAGGGATCTCTGCTAACACTCCTTTATCTGCTTTCTTCTTTCTTCTTCCATCTACAGGTGATGGATGGATCTCTGCTAACACTCCTTTATCTGCTCTCTTCTTTCTTCTTCCCTCTACAGCTGATGGAGGGATCTCTGCAAACACTCCTTTATCTTCTCTCTTCTTACTTCTACAGCTGATGGAGGGATCTCTGCAAACACTCCTTTATCTGCTATCTTCTTTCTTTTTCCCTCTACAGCTGATGGAGAGATCTCTATACACACTCATTAATCTGCTCTCTTCTTTCTTCTTCCTTTACAGCTGATGGAAGGATCTCTGCAAACACTCCTTTATCTGCTCTCTTCTTTCTTCTTCCTCTACAGCTAATGGAGGGATCTCTGCAAACACTGCTTTATCTGCTCTCTTCTTTCGTCTTCCTCTACAGCTGATGGAGGGATCTCTGCAAACACCCCTTTATCTGCTCTCTTCTTTCTTCTTCCCTCTACAGCTGATGGAGGGATCTCTGCAAACACTCCTTTATCTGCTCTCTTCTTTCTTCTACAGTTGATGGAGGGATCTCTGCAAACACTCCTTTATCTGCTCTCTTCTTTCTTCTTCCTCTACAGCTGATGGAGGGATCTCTAAAAACACTCCTTCATCAGCTCTCTTCTTTCTTCTTCCCTCTACAGCTGATGGAGGGATCTCTGCAAACACTCCTTTATCTGCTCTCTTCTTTCTTCTACAGTTGATGGAGGGATCTCTGCAAACACTCCTTTATCTGCTCTCTTCTTTCTTCTACAGTTGATGGAGGGATCTCTGCAAACACTCCTTTATCTGCTCTCTTCTTTCTTCTTCCTCTACAGCTGATGGAGGTATCTCTACAAACACTCCTTTATCTGCTCTCTTCTTTCTTCTACAGCTGATGGAGGGATCTCTGCAAACACTACTTTATCTGCTCTCTTATTTCTTCTTCCTTTACAGCTGATGGATGGATCTCTGTAAACACTCCTTCATCTGCTCTCTTCTTTCGTCTTCCTCTACAGCTGATGGAGGGATCTCTGCAAACACCCCTTTATCTGCTCTCTTCTTTCTTCTTCCCTCTACAGCTGATGGAGAGATCTCTGCAAACACTCCTTTATCTCTCTCTTCTTTCTTCTTCCTCTACAGCTGATGGAGGGATGTCTGCAAACACTCCTTTATCTGCTCTCTTCTTTCCTCTACAGCTGATGGAGTGATCTCTGCTAACACTCCTTTATCTGCTCTCTTCTTTCTTCTTCCCTCTACAGCTGATTGAGGGATCTCTAAAAACACTCCTTCATCAGCTCTCTTCTTTCTTCTTCCCTCTAAAGCTGATGGAGGGATCTCTGCTAACACTCCTTTATCTGCTCTCTTCTTTCTTCTTCCTCTACAGCTGATGGAGGGATCTCTGCTAACACTCCTTTATCTGCTCTCTTCTTTCTTCTTCCTTTACTGCTGATGGAGGGATCTCTGCTAACACTCTTTTATCTGCTCTCTTCTTTCTGCTTCCCTCTACAACTGATTGAGGGATCTATACTAACACTCCTTTATCTGTTCCCTTCTTTCTTCTACAGCTGATGGAGGGATCTCTGCAAACACTCCTTTATCTGCTCTCTTCTTTCTTCTACAGCTGATGGAGGGATCTCTGCAAACACTCCTTTATCTGATCTTTCTTCTACAGATGATGGAGTGATCTCTGCAAACACTCCTTTATCTGCTCTCTTCTGTATTATTCCTCTACAGCTCATGGAGGGATCTCTGCTAACACTCCGTTATCTGCTCTCTTCTTTCTTCTTCCTATACAGCTGATGGAGGGATCGCTGCAAACACTCCTTTATCTGCTCTCTTCTTTCTTCTTCCTTTACAGCTGATGGAGGGATCTCGGCAAACACTCCTTTATCTGCTCTCTTCTTTCTTCTTCCTCTAGAGCTGATGGAGGGATCTCTGCAAACACTCCTTTATCTGCTCTCTTCTTTCTACTTCCTCTACAGCTGATGGAGGGATCTCTGCAAACACTCCTTTCTCTCCTCTCTTCTTTCTTCTTCCCTCTGATGGAGGGATCTCTGCAAACACTCCTTTATCTGCTCTCTTCTTTCTTCTTCCTTTACTGCTGATGGAGGGATCTCTGCTAAGACTCCTTTATCTGCTCTCTTCTTTCTTCTACAGCTGATGGAGGGATCTCTGCAAACATTCCTTTATCCGCTCTCTTCTTTCTTATTCCCTCCACAGCTGATGGAGGGATCTCTGCTAACACTCCTTTATCTGCTCTCTTCTTTCTTCTTCCTTTACTGCTGATGGAGGGATCTCTGCTAAGACTCCTTTATCTGCTCTCTTCTTTCTTCTTCCTCTACAGCTGATGGAAGGATCTCTGCAAACACTCCTTTATCTGCTCTCTTCTTTATTCTTCCTCTACAGCTAATGGAGGGATATCTGCAAACACTCCTATATCTGCTCTCTTCTTTCTTTTACAGCTGATGGAGGGATCTCTGCAAACACTCCTTTATCTGATCTCTTCTTTCTTCTACAGCTGATGGAGTGATCTCTGCAGACACTCCTTTATCTGTTCTCTTCTTTATTATTCCTCTACAGCTGATGGAGGGATCTCTGCAAACACTCCTTTATCTGCACTCTTCTTTCTTCTTCCTTTACAGCTGATGAAGGGATCTCTGCAAACACTCCTTTATCTGCTCTCTTCTTTCTTCTTCCTCTACAGCTGATGGAGGGATCTCTGCAAACACTCCTTTATCTGCTATCTTCTTCCTCTACAGCTGATGGAGTGATCTCTGCTAACACTCCTTTATCTGCTCTCTTCTTTCTTCTTCCCTCTACTGCTGATTGAGGGATCTCTAAAAACACTCCTTCATTTGCTCTCTTCTTTCTTCTTCCCTCTAGAGCTGATGGAGGGATCTCTGCAAACACTCCTTTATCTGCTCTCTTCTTTCTTCTACAGTTGACAGAGGGATCTCTGCAAACACTCGTTTATCCGCTCTCTTCTTTCTTCTTCCTCTACAGCTGATGGAGGGATCTCTTCAAACACTCCTTTATCTGCTCTCTTCTTTCTTCTTCCTCTACAGCTGATGGAGGGATCTCTGCTAACACTCCTTTATCTGCTCTCTTCTTTCTGTTTCCCTCTACAACTGATTGAGGGATCTCTGCAAACACTCCTTTATCTGCTCTCTTCTTTCTTCTACAGCTGATGGAGGGATCTCTGCAAACACTCCTTTATCTGATCTCTTCTTTCTTCTACAGCGGATGGAGTGATCTCTGCAAACATTCCTTTATCCGCTCTCTTCTTTCTTATTCCCTCCACAGCTGATGGAGGGATCTCTGCTAACACTCCTTTATCTGCTCTCTTCTTTCTTCTTCCTTTACTGCTGATGGAGGGATCTCTGCTAAGACTCCTTTATCTGCTCTCTTCTTTCTTCTTCCTCTACAGCTGATGGAAGGATCTCTGCAAACACTCCTTTATCTGCTCTCTTCTTTATTCTTCCTCTACAGCTAATGGAGGGATATCTGCAAACACTGCTATATCTGCTCTCTTCTTTCTTTTACAGCTGATGGAGGGATCTCTGCAAACACTCCTTTATCTGATCTCTTCTTTCTTCTACAGCTGATGGAGTGATCTCTGCAGACACTCCTTTATCTGTTCTCTTCTTTATTATTCCTCTACAGCTGATGGAGGGATCTCTGCAAACACTCCTTTATCTGCACTCTTCTTTCTTCTTCCTTTACAGCTGATGAAGGGATCTCTGCAAACACTCCTTTATCTGCTCTCTTCTTTCTTCTTCCTCTACAGCTGATGGAGGGATCTCTGCAAACACTCCTTTATCTGCTCTCTTCTTTCCTCTACAGCTGATGGAGTGATCTCTGCTAACACTCCTTTATCTGCTCTCTTCTTTCTTCTTCCCTCTACTGCTGATTGAGGGATCTCTAAAAACACTCCTTCATTTGCTCTCTTCTTTCTTCTTCCCTCTAGAGCTGATGGAGGGATCTCTGCAAACACTCCTTTATCTGCTCTCTTCTTTCTTCTACAGTTGACAGAGGGATCTCTGCAAACACTCGTTTATCCGCTCTCTTCTTTCTTCTTCCTCTACAGCTGATGGAGGGATCTCTTCAAACACTCCTTTATCTGCTCTCTTCTTTCTTCTTCCTCTACAGCTGATGGAGGGATCTCTGCTAACACTCCTTTATCTGCTCTCTTCTTTCTGTTTCCCTCTACAACTGATTGAGGGATCTCTGCAAACACTCCTTTATCTGCTCTCTTCTTTCTTCTACAGCTGATGGAGGGATCTCTGCAAACACTCCTTTATCTGATCTCTTCTTTCTTCTACAGCGGATGGAGTGATCTCTGCAAACACTCCTTTATCTGCTATCTTCTGTATTATTCCTCTACAGCTGATGGAGGGATCTCTGCTAACACTCCTTTATCTGCTCTCTTCTTTCTTCTTCCCTCTGATGGAGGGATCTCTGCAAACTCTCCTTTATCTGCTCTCTTCTTTCTTCTTCCTTTACTGCTGATGGAGGGATCTCTGCTAAGACTCCTTTATCTGCTCTCTTATTTCTTCTTCCTCTACAGCTGATGGAGGGATCTCTGCAAACACTCCTTTATCTGCTCTCTTCTTTCTTCTTCCTCTACAGCTGATGGAGGGATATCTGCTAACACTCCTTTATCTGCTCTCTTCTTTCTTCTTCCTTTACTGCTGATGGAGGGATCTCTGCTAAGACTCCTTTATCTGCTCTCTTCTTTCTTCTTCCTCTACAGCTGATGGAGGGATCTCTGCAAACACTCCTCTATCTGCTCTCTTCTTTCTTCTTCCTCTACAGCTGATGGAGGGATATCTGCAAACACTCCTATATCTGCTCTCTTCTTTCTTCTACAGCTGATGGAGGGATCTCTGCAAACACTCCTTTATCTGATCTCTTCTTTCTTCTTCCCTCTGATGGAGTGATCTCTGCTCTCTGATTATCTGCTCTCTCCTTTCTTCTTCCTCTACAGCTGATGGAGGGATCTCTGCAAACACTCCTTTATCTGCTCTCTTCTTTCTTCTTCCTCTACAGCTGATGGAGGGATCTCTGCAAACACTCCTTTATCTGATCTCTTCTTCCCTCTACAGCTGATGGAGGGATCTCTGCAAACACTCCTTTATCTTATCTCTTCTTACTTCTTCCTCTACAGCTGATGGAGGGATCTCTGCAAACACTCCTTTATCTGCTCTCTTCTTTCTTCTTCCTCTAGAGCTGATGGAGGGATCTCTGCAAACACTCCTTTATCTGCTCTCTTCTTACTCTGCAGCTGATGGAGGGATCTCTGCAAACACTCCTTTATCTGCTCTCTCCTTTCTTCTCCCCTCTACAACTGATGGAGGGATCTCTGCAAACACTCCTTTATCTGCTCTCTTCTTTCTTCTTCCTCTACAGCTGATGGAGGGATCTCTGCAAACACTCCTTTATCTGCTATCTTCTTCCTCTACAGCTGATGGAGGGATCTCTGCAAACACTCCTTTATCTGCTATCTTCTTTCTTCTCCCTTTACAGCTGATGGAGGGATGTCTGCAAACACCCCTTTATCTGTTCTCTTCTTTCTTCTTCCTCTACAGCTGATGGAGGGATCTCTGCAAACACTACTTTATCTGCTCTCTTATTTCTTCTTCCTTTACAGCTGATGGATGGATCTCTGTAAACACTCCTTCATCTGCTCTCTTCTTTCTTCTTCCTCTACAGCTGACGGAGGGATCTCTGCAAACAGTCCTTTATCTGCTCTCTTCTTTCTTCTTCCTCTACAGCTGATGGAGGGATATATGTAAACACTCCTTTATCTGCTCTCTTCTTTCGTCTTCCTCTACAGCCTATGGAGGGATCTCTGCAAACACTCCTTTATCTACTCTCTTCTTCCTCTACAGCTGATGGAGGGATCTCTGCAAACACTCCTTTATCTGCTCTCTCCTTTCTTCTCCCCTCCACAACTGATGGAGGGATCTCTGCAAACACTCCTTTATCTGCTCTCTTTTTTCTTCTTCCTCTACAGCTGATGGAGGGATCTCTGCAAACACTCCTTTATCTGCTCTCTCCTTTATTCTTCCCTATACAGTTGATGGAGGGATCTCTGCAAACACTCCTTTATCTGCTCTCTTCTTTCTTCTTCCTCTACAGCCGATGGAGGGATCTCTGCAAACACTCCTTTATCTGCTCTCTTCTTTCGTCTACAGCTGATGGAGGGATCTCTGCAAACCCTCCTTTATCTGCTCTCTCCTTTCTTCTCCCCTCTACAACTGATGGAGGGATCTCTGCAAACACTCCTTTATCTGCTCTCTTCTTTCTTCTTCCTCTACAGCTGATGGAGGTATCTCTGCAAACACTCCTTTATGTGCTCTCTTCTTACTCTACAGCTGATGGAGGAATATCTGCAAACACTCCTTTATCTGCTCTCTCCTTTATTCTTCCCTATACAGTTGATGGAGGGATCTCTGCAAACACTCCTTTATCTGCTCTCTCCTTTCTTCACCCCTCTACAACTGATGGAGGGATCTCTGCAAACACTCCTTTATCTTCTCTCTTCTTTCTTCTTCCTCTACAGCTGATGGAGGGATCTCTGCAAACACTCCTTTATCTTATCTTTCCTTTCTTCTTCCCTCTGCAGCTGATGGAGGGATGTCTGCAAACACTCCTTTATCTTATCTCTCCATTCTTCTTCCTCTACAGTTGGTGGAGGGATCTCTGCAAACACTCCTTTATCTGCTCTCTTCTTACTTCTTCCTCTACAGCTGATGGAGGGATCTCTGCAAACACTCCTTTATCTGCTCTCTTCTTTCTTCTTCCTCTACAGCTGATGGAGGGATCTCTGCAAACACTCCTTTATGTGCTCTCTTCTTACTCTACAGCTGATGGAGGGATCTCTGCAAACACTCCTTTATCTGCTCTCTCCTTTCTTCTCCCCTCTACAACTGATGGAGGGATCTCTGCAAACACTCCTTTATCTGCTCTCTTCTTTCTTCTTCCTCTACAGCTGATGGAGGGATATCTGCAAACACTCCTATATCTGCTCTCTTCTTACTCTACAGCTGATGGAGGAATCTCTGCAAACACTCCTTTATCTGCTCTCTCCTTTATTCTTCCCTATACAGTTGATGGAGGGATCTCTGCAAACACTCCTTTATCTGCTCTCTCCTTTCTTCACCCCTCTACAACTGATGGAGGGATCTCTGCAAACACTCCTTTATCTGCTCTCTTCTTTCTTCTTCCTCTACAGCTGATGGAGGGATCTCTGCAAACACTCCTTTATCTGCTCTCTCCTTTCTTCTCCCCTCTACAACTGATGGAGGGATCTCTGCAAACACTCCTTTATCTGCTCTCTTCTTTCTTCTTCCTCTACAGCTGATGGAGGGATCTCTGCAAATACTCCTTTATCTGCTCTCTTCTTCCTCTACAACTGATGGAGGGATCTCTGCAAACACTCCTTTATCTACTCTCTTATTTCTTCCTCCTCTACAGCTGATGGAGGGATCTCTGCAAACACTCCTTTATCTGCTCTCTTCTTTCTTCTTCATCTACAGCTGATGGAGGGATCTCTGCAAACACTCCTTTATCTGCTCTCTCCTTTCTTCTCCCCTCTACAACTGATGGAGGGATCTCTGCAAACACTCCTTTATCTGCTCTCTTCTTTCTTCTTCCTCTACAGCCGATGGAGGGATCTCTGCAAACACTCCTTTATCTGCTCTCTTCTTTCGTCTACAGCTGATGGAGGGATCTCTGCAAACACTCCTTTATCTGCTCTCTCCTTTCTTCTCCCCTCTACAACTGATGGAGGGATCTCTGCAAACACTCCTTTATCTGCTCTCTTCTTTCTTCTTCCTCTACAGCTGATGGAGGTATCTCTGCAAACACTCCTTTATCTGCTCTCTCCTTTATTCTTCCCTATACAGTTGATGGAGGGATCTCTGCAAACACTCCTTTATCTGCTCTCTCCTTTCTTCACCCCTCTACAACTGATGGAGGGATCTCTGCAAACACTCCTTTATCTTCTCTCTTCTTTCTTCTTCCTCTACAGCTGATGGAGGGATCTCTGCAAACACTCCTTTATCTTATCTTTCCTTTCTTCTTCCCTCTGCAGCTGATGGAGGGATGTCTGCAAACACTCCTTTATCTGCTTTCTTCTTTCTTCTTCCTCTACAGCTGATGGAGGTATCTCTGCAAACACTCCTTTATGTGCCCTCTTCTTACTCTACAGCTGATGGAGGAATCTCTGCAAACACTCCTTTATCTGCTCTCTCCTTTATTCTTCCCTATACAGTTGATGGAGGGATCTCTGCAAACACTCCTTTATCTGCTCTCTTCTTTCTTCTTCCTCTACAGCTGATGGAGGGATCTCTGCAATCACTCCTTTATCTGCTCTCTTCTTCCTCTACAACTGATGGAGGGATCTCTGCAAACACTCCTTTATCTACTCTCTTATTTCTTCCTCCTCTACAGCTGATGGACGGATCTCTGCAAACACTCCTTTATCTGCTCTCTTCTTTCTTCTTCATCTACAGCTGATGGAGGGATCTCTGCAAACACTCCTTTATCTGCTCTCTTCTTTTTTCTTCCTCTGCAGCTGATGGAGCGATCTCTGCAAACACTCCTTTATCTGCTCTCTTCTTACTTCTTCCTCTACAGCTGATGGAGCGATCTCTGCAAACACTCCTTTATCTGCTCTCTTCTTTCTTCTTCCTCTACAGCTGATGGAGGTATGTCTGCAAACACTCCTTTATGTGCTCTCTTCTTACTCTACAGCTGATGGAGGGATCTCTGCAAACACTCCTTTATCTGCTCTCTCTTTTCTTCTCCCCTCTACAACTGATGGAGGGATCTCTGCAAACACTCCTTTATCTGCTCTCTTCTTTTTTCTTCCTCTGCAGCTTATGGAGGGATCTCTGCAAACACTCCTTTATCTGCTCTCTTCTTTCTTCTTCCTCGCCAGCTGATGGAGGGATCTCTGCAAACACTCCTTTATCTGCTCTCTTCTTTCTTCTTCATCTACAGCTGATGGAGGGATCTCTGCAAACACTCCTTTATCTGCTCTCTCCTTTATTCTTCCCTATACAGTTGATGGAGGGATCTCTGCAAACACTCCTTTATCTGCTCTCTTCTTCCTCTACAACTGATGGAGGGATCTCTGCAAACACTCCTTTATCTGCTCTCTTCTTTCTTCTTCCTCGCCAGCTGATGGAGGGATCTCTGCAATCACTCCTTTATCTGCTCTCTTCTTTCTTCTTCATCTACAGCTGATGGAGGGATCTCTGCAAACACTCCTTTATCTGCTCTCTTCTTTCTTCTTCCACTACAGCCGATGGAGGGATCTCTGCAAACACTCCTTTATCTGCTCTCTCCTTTCTTCTTCCTCTACAGCTGATGGAGGGATCTCTGCAAACACTCCTTTATCTGCTCTCTCCTTTATTCTTCCCTATACAGTTGATGGAGGGATCTCTGCAAACACTCCTTTATCTGCTCTCTTCTTCCTCTACAACTGATGGAGAGATCTCTGCAAACACTCCTTTATCTGCTCTCTTCTTTCTTCTTCCTTTACAATTGATGGAGGGATCTCTGCAAACACTCCTTTATCTGCTCTCTTCTTTCTTCTACAGCTGATGGAGGGATCTCTGCAAACACTCCTTTATCTGCTCTCTTCTTTCTTATTCCCTCTGATCGAGGGATCTCTGCAAACACTCCTTTATCTGCTCTCTTTTTTCTTCTTCCCTCTGATTTAGGGATCTCTGCAAACACTCCTTTATCTGCTCTCTTCTTTCTTCTTCCTCTACAGCTGATGGAAGAATCTCTGCAAACACTCCTTTATCTGCTCTCTTCTTTCTTCTTCCTCGCCAGCTGATGGAGGGATCTCTGCAAACACTCCTTTATCTGCTCTCTTCTTTCTTCTTCCTTTACAATTGATGGAGGGATCTCTGCAAACACTCCTTTATCTGCTCTCTTCTTTCTTCTACAGCTGATGGAGGGATCTCTGCAAACACTCCTTTATCTGCTCTCTTCTTTCTTATTCCCTCTGATCGAGGGATCTCTGCAAACACTCCTTTATCTGCTCTCTTTTTTCTTCTTCCCTCTGATTTAGGGATCTCTGCAAACACTCCTTTATCTGCTCTCTTCTTTCTTCTCCCTTTACAGCTGATGGAGGGATGT